>NC_133235.1:0-2500 GCF_040436345.1 Pagrus major | reverse complement strand
CCGGAGAAACTCTAACAGCTGGATCTGCATCTGCTTTGCTGTCTAGTTTTGCGGTTTGTGTGGGTTCAGTTCCTGTTTCATTCTCGCAATTTTACATTGGAAATGGCAGGATGTGATGAACCTGCTGATATCCCTATTATTAATTTTTGGCTAAATTCAGCGCAGACCAGACAGGAAGTCACACACCAAAACAACATCCGGTTAATTTTCAAAATAAAACACTCAAAGAGACAAATACAAGCGCTTCTTCTAATCCTTCAGTTGGGAACACTTCGTGTTGTTGTGTTTATAACACATACCTATAACTGCGGTCGTGCGTGATTATGTAATTATTGCGGGAACTCCTCAGTCTTGTAACTCCAGCTGTTCAGCAGTGCTGCGCCGTGGCGGACTCAAAACGCAGCCGGTGGGAGTTGCCGGATGACGGAGCAAAACCGTACTGCAGCCGGAACACAACAGACATGTATCCAGTGGAATCTTTAGGTTAATGTAAAAACTTTAAAAAAAACTGCACTGCATCTGTTTCCTGTTTAACAAACAGCTGAACATGAAGAACAAGCTGCAGTCTGTATTTATACTGTGTACTGTGAATGTGTACTGTGTATTTATACTGTGTTCTGCTCGGAGGTGCAGGAACCATTTCAACTGGCAGAATGTCTTTATTTATTCATCATTTGCCTCTGTATTTATTGGTATTCTGATTGTTTTAACTCTTTTCTGCAGGTCAATAGTAGAAGAAGCCATGCAGTGTAAGAAGAAAATCCTTCAGAATGATGGTATAGTAACAAGTTCCTGTGCTAGACCACGTAAGGCAGGACACACACTGCTTATCCTGGGAGGCCAGACCTTCATGTGTGACAAGATATACCAGGTGACGTGCACAAACATTTTTGGGGGGCAAGGGCTGAAGGGGAGAAAAAAAAGGCTCTCACCCTACCCACAAATTCTCTATTCTCACGATACAGAGAAAAAGGGTCTGGACTAAAGTCCCTTTCGGGTATGCATAGACACTATCTTTGGGGGGCATTGTTTAATGCCATCTGATCCCATTGGTGGATCTAGGGAAAACCCTCTTAAATAAAGAGGGGCCTAACTTAGTAATGACAGGACCTACAGTGAGGGTTTTAGTCATTCTAAATGAGTCCAACGTTAGAACTTTGAAAAAGAAAATTAAGTAACCCAGACCTCCGGTTGTCGCTTTTCTTTTAGCATAGGAATAGCAGGTTAACCATTATTCTGACAACTAAAAACACAGGCTATATCAGAACATTCCTACCGGTTTTGCTTCTTTGTATATTCTCTGTTCTTAATCAAAGAATCTTCGGAACTCTTGCAGCTTTTCCTTGGCTCGTGCCGCTGCTGTTGTGTAGCTCCGCTGGGATCCCTCCTTGCGCTGCCACTCCATCGCTGTGCGGAGCTGTGGCTCCAGCCTGTCAGCCGCCACAGTTGTCGGTGTCGGTGTCCTCTCTGCGAGTCCGCGTTTCACCAATTCCTCCTTCACCTCCTCAGTGCTGTTGTAGGTTCGAGATCCTGTCTCCCAATGGATCCTCATCCTGGTGAATGGCGTCTGAAATCGGACGCTTTTCTCCTTCAAGATTCTTTTAGCAGCATTATATTCCTTTCTCTTTTGAACAACGTCTGTCGCGTAGTCATGATCGAATGACAGGACTTTGTTTCCCAGTTGTATTTTCTTTCTCCATAGCTCTCTCAGGACTCTCTCTTTGGTAGTGAATTCCAGAAAGTTCACGATGATGGGTCTCAGCTGGGCTCTGTCTGCAGGCTTCTTTGCAAGTGACCGATGCGCTCTTTGAATTTGGAAATTAAAACCGTCTGGCAGGTTGAGTTCACGTCTGAGCAGGTCTTGAACAAACTTGGCTGCTTCTCCCTCTGTAACTCCGTAGATACGGAGGTTATTTCTCCTCGATCTGGACTCCAAGTCGGTTAACTTATCCTGAAGAGCTTTTTGTTCTCTCAGTGAGATATTAAGAGCGTTGTTAGCCTCCTGTGCCCAATGCTCCAGCTTTTCAATCCACGACTCAGCCGCATTGATCTTGCCACTCTGTAGCTGCTGTTCAGTGGCGACCTTAGCAAGTTGTTGGTTTATATCTTGTTTGAAATCATCCAAGTCTTTTTTCACGTCGCTCCTCAATGTTTCTCCAAATGAGCGAAGGGCATCTTTTATTTCTGTTTTTAAATCCCGTATCTCCTTGCTGATAATTTCTAGATCCGAGCCCATTTCCGCCTCACTTCCAGCGAGGTGTGTTGTCTCATGGCCGCCATCTCCCTCCATTTCACGGTTAGCTAGCGGTTCCTCCATTTCGTCTGTCGCCGTGTTTTTAGTCTGAGTGAGTTGAGTTTTCCTTCCCATTCCAACTTTTTCCCGGTCACATTACAGTCAGTATGATTTCTAGCTCTAGTTATTCTAGTTTTCAGGGAGTTTTTAACCACTCCATGTCCAACCGGAAGTCCATGTAATGTTTTAAGCCTATGGAGTATGTCA
>NC_133234.1:28167638-28180138 GCF_040436345.1 Pagrus major | reverse complement strand
GCTAGAGACACATGGCTGGTACCATTGGAAAGCCCATGGCCACATTTTGGGGGGTCTCCACTCGCTCACGTGCTCACATCTGCTTCATTTTCCTGAAAAACACAAAAAACTAAAAAGACTCCAAATGGCCTGAAACGTGCTCCTAACCACTTTCTGGAAAAACTATTTTGTTAGGGTTACACTTAGAAAAAAAATCACAAAATTTCACGACAATTTCTATTTTTCTTATAGGTATATATAGACTCCAAATGGTCTGAAACGTGCTCCTAAGCATGTTCTGGGGAACGTTTTTTCAAAAACACTTGGGCGGATTTCACAACTTCCCATTGACTTGAATGGGAAACTTCAAACGCTCATAACTCCGGAACCGAAGGTGCTAGAGACTTGGAAACAAGATCCGTCAGATGGTTTGTGAGGGCGCTGAAGACGCCAGTCTTGGTCCCGAGTCTCTACGACCTTCCCTTCCCGAGATACGGAAAATCGAAACCGGAAGTGACGTAGCTCCGAAACGGAAGCTCGTACAGACTCGGGGATGGCACCGTTGGAAAGCCCATGCCTAGTCAGGGGGGGGTAGAACTTGGTTTCAAGTCTCTACGACATTCCTATCAAAAGTTATTAACAAATAAAGTCTTGTCAGGGGGTGACAACGGTGGTTTTCATCCCTATAACCTAACCCTAACCCTAACCCTAACCCTAACCCTAACCCTAACCCCTAACCCTAACCCTAACCCTAACCCTAACCCTAACCCTAACCATCCCTATAACCTAACCCTAACCCTAACCCTAACCCTAACCCTAACCCCTAACCCTAACCCTAACCCTAACCCTAACCCCCCCAACCCTAACCCTAACCCCCTAACCCTAACCCTAACCCTAACCCTAACCCTAACCCCCTAACCCTAACCCCTAACCCTAACCCTAACTCCCTTATTCTAACCCTAACCACTCCCTTACTCTAACCCTAACCACTCCCTTACTCTAACCCTAACCACTCCTTTATCCTAACCCTAACCCTAACCCTAACCACCTGTAGGCAGAAAACACATAAAAATTACTTCACAAAAACTTACTTCCAATCCACTCAGAATGGCTTGAAACGTGCTCCTGAACAATTTCTGGAAAAACAATTTTGTTAGGGTTACACTTAGAAAAAAATCACTAAATTTCAAGAAAATTTCTATTTTTCTTATAGGTATATATAGACCCCACATGGCCTGAAACGTGCTCCTAAGCATCTTCTGGGGAACGTTTTTTCAAAAACACTTGGGCGGATTTCACAACTTCCCATTGACTTGAATGGGAGATTTAAAATCGCCATAGCTCCGCCCACGAACATCCTAGGCGCCAATCGAGGACAGATTCGGAATCCTCGTAGCCACATTTGGGGGGGTAGGTCAAGGTCCCATCGCTCTAAAATGTTCACACGCGAATCGAACATTTGTTCAACTGGTTATCATACCCTTTACCTAACCCTAACCCTAACCCTGCAATTACAATAAAAGACAACACAACGGAATACAATGACTTTATTCATCACACACTGAAAGAATACAACACAGTGCTATAGAACGACTTTATTCATCACAGAACCAACACATACTTATTAATCTTTTTCACATTACTTTGAATGGGAGATTTCAAATCGCCACAGCTCCGCCCAGGAAGGGGCTAGAGACACATGGCTGGTACCATTGGAAAGCCCATGGCCACATTTTGGGGGGTCTCCACTCGCTCACGTGCTCACATCTGCTTCATTTTCCTGAAAAACACAAAAAACTAAAAAGACTCCAAATGGCCTGAAACGTGCTCCTAACCACTTTCTGGAAAAACTATTTTGTTAGGGTTACACTTAGAAAAAAAATCACAAAATTTCACGACAATTTCTATTTTTCTTATAGGTATATATAGACTCCAAATGGTCTGAAACGTGCTCCTAAGCATGTTCTGGGGAACGTTTTTTCAAAAACACTTGGGCGGATTTCACAACTTCCCATTGACTTGAATGGGAAACTTCAAACGCTCATAACTCCGGAACCGAAGGTGCTAGAGACTTGGAAACAAGATCCGTCAGATGGTTTGTGAGGGCGCTGAAGACGCCAGTCTTGGTCCCGAGTCTCTACGACCTTCCCTTCCCGAGATACGGAAAATCGAAACCGGAAGTGACGTAGCTCCGAAACGGAAGCTCGTACAGACTCGGGGATGGCACCGTTGGAAAGCCCATGCCTAGTCAGGGGGGGGTAGAACTTGGTTTCAAGTCTCTACGACATTCCTATCAAAAGTTATTAACAAATAAAGTCTTGTCAGGGGGTGACAACGGTGGTTTTCATCCCTATAACCTAACCCTAACCCTAACCCTAACCCTAACCCTAACCCTAACCCTAACCCTAACCCTAACCCTAACCCTAACCCTAACCCCCTAACCCTAACCCTAACCCTAACCCTAACCCTAACCCTAACCCTAACCCTAACCCTAACCCTAACCCTAACCCTACCCAATATCCTGGCCCTAACCCTAACCAATTTTGGACCTAACCCTACCCAATTCTCTGGCCCTAACCCTAACCAATTTTTTGGCCCTAACCCTACCCAATATCCTGGCCCTAACCCTAACCAATTTTTGGCCCTAACCCTACCCAATTCTCTGGCCCTAACCCTAACCAATTTTTGGCCCTAACCCTACCCAATATCCTGGCCCTAACCCTAACCAATTTTTGGCCCTAACCCTACCCAATACTCTGGCCCTAACCCTAACCAATTTTTTGGCCCTAACCCTACCCAATATCCTGGCCCTAACCCTAACCAATTTTGGCCCTAACCCTAACCAATATTCTGGCCCTAACCCTAATTATAGAAATAAACTATACTTACCTTTATTACCTGTAAAACAAATTAATAATTATACTTACCTTTATTACCTGTAAAACAAATTAATAATTATACTTACCTTATTACCTGTAAAACAAAATTAATTATAATACTTACCTTAAAACCATTTATAAACGACAATTTGTCACTTACCTATACTTACCTTTAAACCAATTCTTTAAAAACAATCCGGATTTTACCTGCAAGAAAAAAGCATTAGAAGTTAACATTGCATTTCAAAGGGGGCGTGTCCAACCAGAGTATAAAAGCAGGAGCTCAAGAGAGAGAGCTCATTCTTACTTGGGCAGTCAGAGGGGAAGCATCATTCCACAGCCAGTAGAGACAAAGCCAATTCCTTTTTTCGTGTGCTAGGCCTGAAGAAGAACCGGACGGTTCGAAACGTTGCCCCTAGGCACACGTATATTTAATTTAAATAATACTTCATATAAACTTTAATTTCATTATATATATCTAAATAAATAGAAATAAAAAAAACAAGTGGTTATTAAATAAATACACCGCGATAAAAAATTATACTTACCCAAAATATGGGACGTCTGGATGATGGGGGGTGGACGGTGGTCCGTCGTGGTGGGAGACACCAACGGCCACGCCAACCCTACCCAAACATGAGAAGGTGGGACCGGGGGGGCAGGCACGACCGGGGGATGGAGAGTGCCACTCCTGTTCCCTTCGGGAGAAGGGCACAATTCCCTTCCCCGAACCCCTTTGGGGGACAGGTTCAGTCCCCAACCCCTAACCCTAACCCTAACCCCTAACCCTAACCCTAACCCTAACCCTAACCCTAACCCTAACCCTAACCCTAACCATCCCTATAACCTAACCCTAACCCTAACCCTAACCCTAACCCCTAACCCTAACCCTAACCCTAACCCTAACCCCCCCAACCCTAACCCTAACCCCCTAACCCTAACCCTAACCCTAACCCTAACCCTAACCCCCTAACCCTAACCCCTAACCCTAACCCTAACTCCCTTATTCTAACCCTAACCACTCCCTTACTCTAACCCTAACCACTCCCTTACTCTAACCCTAACCACTCCTTTATCCTAACCCTAACCCTAACCCTAACCACCTGTAGGCAGAAAACACATAAAAATTACTTCACAAAAACTTACTTCCAATCCACTCAGAATGGCTTGAAACGTGCTCCTGAACAATTTCTGGAAAAACAATTTTGTTAGGGTTACACTTAGAAAAAAATCACTAAATTTCAAGAAAATTTCTATTTTTCTTATAGGTATATATAGACCCCACATGGCCTGAAACGTGCTCCTAAGCATCTTCTGGGGAACGTTTTTTCAAAAACACTTGGGCGGATTTCACAACTTCCCATTGACTTGAATGGGAGATTTAAAATCGCCATAGCTCCGCCCACGAACATCCTAGGCGCCAATCGAGGACAGATTCGGAATCCTCGTAGCCACATTTGGGGGGGTAGGTCAAGGTCCCATCGCTCTAAAATGTTCACACGCGAATCGAACATTTGTTCAACTGGTTATCATACCCTTTACCTAACCCTAACCCTAACCCTGCAATTACAATAAAAGACAACACAACGGAATACAATGACTTTATTCATCACACACTGAAAGAATACAACACAGTGCTATAGAACGACTTTATTCATCACAGAACCAACACATACTTATTAATCTTTTTCACATTACTTTGAATGGGAGATTTCAAATCGCCACAGCTCCGCCCAGGAAGGGGCTAGAGACACATGGCTGGTACCATTGGAAAGCCCATGGCCACATTTTGGGGGGTCTCCACTCGCTCACGTGCTCACATCTGCTTCATTTTCCTGAAAAACACAAAAAACTAAAAAGACTCCAAATGGCCTGAAACGTGCTCCTAACCACTTTCTGGAAAAACTATTTTGTTAGGGTTACACTTAGAAAAAAAATCACAAAATTTCACGACAATTTCTATTTTTCTTATAGGTATATATAGACTCCAAATGGTCTGAAACGTGCTCCTAAGCATGTTCTGGGGAACGTTTTTTCAAAAACACTTGGGCGGATTTCACAACTTCCCATTGACTTGAATGGGAAACTTCAAACGCTCATAACTCCGGAACCGAAGGTGCTAGAGACTTGGAAACAAGATCCGTCAGATGGTTTGTGAGGGCGCTGAAGACGCCAGTCTTGGTCCCGAGTCTCTACGACCTTCCCTTCCCGAGATACGGAAAATCGAAACCGGAAGTGACGTAGCTCCGAAACGGAAGCTCGTACAGACTCGGGGATGGCACCGTTGGAAAGCCCATGCCTAGTCAGGGGGGGGTAGAACTTGGTTTCAAGTCTCTACGACATTCCTATCAAAAGTTATTAACAAATAAAGTCTTGTCAGGGGGTGACAACGGTGGTTTTCATCCCTATAACCTAACCCTAACCCTAACCCTAACCCTAACCCTAACCCTAACCCCTAACCCTAACCCTAACCCTAACCCTAACCCTAACCATCCCTATAACCTAACCCTAACCCTAACCCTAACCCTAACCCTAACCCCTAACCCTAACCCTAACCCTAACCCTAACCCCCCCAACCCTAACCCTAACCCCCTAACCCTAACCCTAACCCTAACCCTAACCCTAACCCCCTAACCCTAACCCCTAACCCTAACCCTAACTCCCTTATTCTAACCCTAACCACTCCCTTACTCTAACCCTAACCACTCCCTTACTCTAACCCTAACCACTCCTTTATCCTAACCCTAACCCTAACCCTAACCACCTGTAGGCAGAAAACACATAAAAATTACTTCACAAAAACTTACTTCCAATCCACTCAGAATGGCTTGAAACGTGCTCCTGAACAATTTCTGGAAAAACAATTTTGTTAGGGTTACACTTAGAAAAAAATCACTAAATTTCAAGAAAATTTCTATTTTTCTTATAGGTATATATAGACCCCACATGGCCTGAAACGTGCTCCTAAGCATCTTCTGGGGAACGTTTTTTCAAAAACACTTGGGCGGATTTCACAACTTCCCATTGACTTGAATGGGAGATTTAAAATCGCCATAGCTCCGCCCACGAACATCCTAGGCGCCAATCGAGGACAGATTCGGAATCCTCGTAGCCACATTTGGGGGGGTAGGTCAAGGTCCCATCGCTCTAAAATGTTCACACGCGAATCGAACATTTGTTCAACTGGTTATCATACCCTTTACCTAACCCTAACCCTAACCCTGCAATTACAATAAAAGACAACACAACGGAATACAATGACTTTATTCATCACACACTGAAAGAATACAACACAGTGCTATAGAACGACTTTATTCATCACAGAACCAACACATACTTATTAATCTTTTTCACATTACTTTGAATGGGAGATTTCAAATCGCCACAGCTCCGCCCAGGAAGGGGCTAGAGACACATGGCTGGTACCATTGGAAAGCCCATGGCCACATTTTGGGGGGTCTCCACTCGCTCACGTGCTCACATCTGCTTCATTTTCCTGAAAAACACAAAAAACTAAAAAGACTCCAAATGGCCTGAAACGTGCTCCTAACCACTTTCTGGAAAAACTATTTTGTTAGGGTTACACTTAGAAAAAAAATCACAAAATTTCACGACAATTTCTATTTTTCTTATAGGTATATATAGACTCCAAATGGTCTGAAACGTGCTCCTAAGCATGTTCTGGGGAACGTTTTTTCAAAAACACTTGGGCGGATTTCACAACTTCCCATTGACTTGAATGGGAAACTTCAAACGCTCATAACTCCGGAACCGAAGGTGCTAGAGACTTGGAAACAAGATCCGTCAGATGGTTTGTGAGGGCGCTGAAGACGCCAGTCTTGGTCCCGAGTCTCTACGACCTTCCCTTCCCGAGATACGGAAAATCGAAACCGGAAGTGACGTAGCTCCGAAACGGAAGCTCGTACAGACTCGGGGATGGCACCGTTGGAAAGCCCATGCCTAGTCAGGGGGGGGTAGAACTTGGTTTCAAGTCTCTACGACATTCCTATCAAAAGTTATTAACAAATAAAGTCTTGTCAGGGGGTGACAACGGTGGTTTTCATCCCTATAACCTAACCCTAACCCTAACCCTAACCCTAACCCTAACCCTAACCCCCTAACCCTAACCCTAACCCTAACCCTAACCCTAACCCCTAACCCTAACCCTAACCCTAACCCTAACCCTAACCATCCCTATAACCTAACCCTAACCCTAACCCTAACCCTAACCCTAACCCCTAACCCTAACCCTAACCCTAACCCTAACCCCCCCAACCCTAACCCTAACCCCCTAACCCTAACCCTAACCCTAACCCTAACCCTAACCCCCTAACCCTAACCCCTAACCCTAACCCTAACTCCCTTATTCTAACCCTAACCACTCCCTTACTCTAACCCTAACCACTCCCTTACTCTAACCCTAACCACTCCTTTATCCTAACCCTAACCCTAACCCTAACCACCTGTAGGCAGAAAACACATAAAAATTACTTCACAAAAACTTACTTCCAATCCACTCAGAATGGCTTGAAACGTGCTCCTGAACAATTTCTGGAAAAACAATTTTGTTAGGGTTACACTTAGAAAAAAATCACTAAATTTCAAGAAAATTTCTATTTTTCTTATAGGTATATATAGACCCCACATGGCCTGAAACGTGCTCCTAAGCATCTTCTGGGGAACGTTTTTTCAAAAACACTTGGGCGGATTTCACAACTTCCCATTGACTTGAATGGGAGATTTAAAATCGCCATAGCTCCGCCCACGAACATCCTAGGCGCCAATCGAGGACAGATTCGGAATCCTCGTAGCCACATTTGGGGGGGTAGGTCAAGGTCCCATCGCTCTAAAATGTTCACACGCGAATCGAACATTTGTTCAACTGGTTATCATACCCTTTACCTAACCCTAACCCTAACCCTGCAATTACAATAAAAGACAACACAACGGAATACAATGACTTTATTCATCACACACTGAAAGAATACAACACAGTGCTATAGAACGACTTTATTCATCACAGAACCAACACATACTTATTAATCTTTTTCACATTACTTTGAATGGGAGATTTCAAATCGCCACAGCTCCGCCCAGGAAGGGGCTAGAGACACATGGCTGGTACCATTGGAAAGCCCATGGCCACATTTTGGGGGGTCTCCACTCGCTCACGTGCTCACATCTGCTTCATTTTCCTGAAAAACACAAAAAACTAAAAAGACTCCAAATGGCCTGAAACGTGCTCCTAACCACTTTCTGGAAAAACTATTTTGTTAGGGTTACACTTAGAAAAAAAATCACAAAATTTCACGACAATTTCTATTTTTCTTATAGGTATATATAGACTCCAAATGGTCTGAAACGTGCTCCTAAGCATGTTCTGGGGAACGTTTTTTCAAAAACACTTGGGCGGATTTCACAACTTCCCATTGACTTGAATGGGAAACTTCAAACGCTCATAACTCCGGAACCGAAGGTGCTAGAGACTTGGAAACAAGATCCGTCAGATGGTTTGTGAGGGCGCTGAAGACGCCAGTCTTGGTCCCGAGTCTCTACGACCTTCCCTTCCCGAGATACGGAAAATCGAAACCGGAAGTGACGTAGCTCCGAAACGGAAGCTCGTACAGACTCGGGGATGGCACCGTTGGAAAGCCCATGCCTAGTCAGGGGGGGGTAGAACTTGGTTTCAAGTCTCTACGACATTCCTATCAAAAGTTATTAACAAATAAAGTCTTGTCAGGGGGTGACAACGGTGGTTTTCATCCCTATAACCTAACCCTAACCCTAACCCTAACCCTAACCCTAACCCTAACCCCTAACCCTAACCCTAACCCTAACCCTAACCCTAACCCTAACCATCCCTATAACCTAACCCTAACCCTAACCCTAACCCTAACCCTAACCCCTAACCCTAACCCTAACCCTAACCCTAACCCCCCCAACCCTAACCCTAACCCCCTAACCCTAACCCTAACCCTAACCCTAACCCTAACCCCCTAACCCTAACCCCTAACCCTAACCCTAACTCCCTTATTCTAACCCTAACCACTCCCTTACTCTAACCCTAACCACTCCCTTACTCTAACCCTAACCACTCCTTTATCCTAACCCTAACCCTAACCCTAACCACCTGTAGGCAGAAAACACATAAAAATTACTTCACAAAAACTTACTTCCAATCCACTCAGAATGGCTTGAAACGTGCTCCTGAACAATTTCTGGAAAAACAATTTTGTTAGGGTTACACTTAGAAAAAAATCACTAAATTTCAAGAAAATTTCTATTTTTCTTATAGGTATATATAGACCCCACATGGCCTGAAACGTGCTCCTAAGCATCTTCTGGGGAACGTTTTTTCAAAAACACTTGGGCGGATTTCACAACTTCCCATTGACTTGAATGGGAGATTTAAAATCGCCATAGCTCCGCCCACGAACATCCTAGGCGCCAATCGAGGACAGATTCGGAATCCTCGTAGCCACATTTGGGGGGGTAGGTCAAGGTCCCATCGCTCTAAAATGTTCACACGCGAATCGAACATTTGTTCAACTGGTTATCATACCCTTTACCTAACCCTAACCCTAACCCTGCAATTACAATAAAAGACAACACAACGGAATACAATGACTTTATTCATCACACACTGAAAGAATACAACACAGTGCTATAGAACGACTTTATTCATCACAGAACCAACACATACTTATTAATCTTTTTCACATTACTTTGAATGGGAGATTTCAAATCGCCACAGCTCCGCCCAGGAAGGGGCTAGAGACACATGGCTGGTACCATTGGAAAGCCCATGGCCACATTTTGGGGGGTCTCCACTCGCTCACGTGCTCACATCTGCTTCATTTTCCTGAAAAACACAAAAAACTAAAAAGACTCCAAATGGCCTGAAACGTGCTCCTAACCACTTTCTGGAAAAACTATTTTGTTAGGGTTACACTTAGAAAAAAAATCACAAAATTTCACGACAATTTCTATTTTTCTTATAGGTATATATAGACTCCAAATGGTCTGAAACGTGCTCCTAAGCATGTTCTGGGGAACGTTTTTTCAAAAACACTTGGGCGGATTTCACAACTTCCCATTGACTTGAATGGGAAACTTCAAACGCTCATAACTCCGGAACCGAAGGTGCTAGAGACTTGGAAACAAGATCCGTCAGATGGTTTGTGAGGGCGCTGAAGACGCCAGTCTTGGTCCCGAGTCTCTACGACCTTCCCTTCCCGAGATACGGAAAATCGAAACCGGAAGTGACGTAGCTCCGAAACGGAAGCTCGTACAGACTCGGGGATGGCACCGTTGGAAAGCCCATGCCTAGTCAGGGGGGGGTAGAACTTGGTTTCAAGTCTCTACGACATTCCTATCAAAAGTTATTAACAAATAAAGTCTTGTCAGGGGGTGACAACGGTGGTTTTCATCCCTATAACCTAACCCTAACCCTAACCCTAACCCTAACCCTAACCCTAACCCCCTAACCCTAACCCTAACCCTAACCCTAACCCTAACCCCTAACCCTAACCCTAACCCTAACCCTAACCCTAACCATCCCTATAACCTAACCCTAACCCTAACCCTAACCCTAACCCTAACCCCTAACCCTAACCCTAACCCTAACCCTAACCCCCCCAACCCTAACCCTAACCCCCTAACCCTAACCCTAACCCTAACCCTAACCCTAACCCCCTAACCCTAACCCCTAACCCTAACCCTAACTCCCTTATTCTAACCCTAACCACTCCCTTACTCTAACCCTAACCACTCCCTTACTCTAACCCTAACCACTCCTTTATCCTAACCCTAACCCTAACCCTAACCACCTGTAGGCAGAAAACACATAAAAATTACTTCACAAAAACTTACTTCCAATCCACTCAGAATGGCTTGAAACGTGCTCCTGAACAATTTCTGGAAAAACAATTTTGTTAGGGTTACACTTAGAAAAAAATCACTAAATTTCAAGAAAATTTCTATTTTTCTTATAGGTATATATAGACCCCACATGGCCTGAAACGTGCTCCTAAGCATCTTCTGGGGAACGTTTTTTCAAAAACACTTGGGCGGATTTCACAACTTCCCATTGACTTGAATGGGAGATTTAAAATCGCCATAGCTCCGCCCACGAACATCCTAGGCGCCAATCGAGGACAGATTCGGAATCCTCGTAGCCACATTTGGGGGGGTAGGTCAAGGTCCCATCGCTCTAAAATGTTCACACGCGAATCGAACATTTGTTCAACTGGTTATCATACCCTTTACCTAACCCTAACCCTAACCCTGCAATTACAATAAAAGACAACACAACGGAATACAATGACTTTATTCATCACACACTGAAAGAATACAACACAGTGCTATAGAACGACTTTATTCATCACAGAACCAACACATACTTATTAATCTTTTTCACATTACTTTGAATGGGAGATTTCAAATCGCCACAGCTCCGCCCAGGAAGGGGCTAGAGACACATGGCTGGTACCATTGGAAAGCCCATGGCCACATTTTGGGGGGTCTCCACTCGCTCACGTGCTCACATCTGCTTCATTTTCCTGAAAAACACAAAAAACTAAAAAGACTCCAAATGGCCTGAAACGTGCTCCTAACCACTTTCTGGAAAAACTATTTTGTTAGGGTTACACTTAGAAAAAAAATCACAAAATTTCACGACAATTTCTATTTTTCTTATAGGTATATATAGACTCCAAATGGTCTGAAACGTGCTCCTAAGCATGTTCTGGGGAACGTTTTTTCAAAAACACTTGGGCGGATTTCACAACTTCCCATTGACTTGAATGGGAAACTTCAAACGCTCATAACTCCGGAACCGAAGGTGCTAGAGACTTGGAAACAAGATCCGTCAGATGGTTTGTGAGGGCGCTGAAGACGCCAGTCTTGGTCCCGAGTCTCTACGACCTTCCCTTCCCGAGATACGGAAAATCGAAACCGGAAGTGACGTAGCTCCGAAACGGAAGCTCGTACAGACTCGGGGATGGCACCGTTGGAAAGCCCATGCCTAGTCAGGGGGGGGTAGAACTTGGTTTCAAGTCTCTACGACATTCCTATCAAAAGTTATTAACAAATAAAGTCTTGTCAGGGGGTGACAACGGTGGTTTTCATCCCTATAACCTAACCCTAACCCTAACCCTAACCCTAACCCTAACCCTAACCCCCTAACCCTAACCCTAACCTTTGGGACCACATAAGTGGAGCCCATTTCAGTCCCCTTACCTAACCCCGTAACCCTAACCCTAAACCCTAAACCCTAACCCTAAGCAAAATACAATATTAGAACCATCAAAAAATGTCTCTCTCCTCCTCCTCTCTTTCCGCTTGGCTCTATCTCTCTCCCTTTCCATTTACATGACATTTTTGGCATTGGTTGATTTGTTGCTGTGCTAACCTTCCCCTGCTTAATGCCAATTGGTCAATAACAAATTGTTAGGAATATTTGTGACTTTTGGCTTTGGTCTGCCATTTACATGTGCAAAGTTTGGATCACTCTCTTTCCCTATTTTGTCCGCCACCTTCCTGTCAAAAGATATTCACCAAAAACAGCGTGCACCCGGGTGCACTCCTGCTAAAACCTCTTATCCTAACCCTAACCCTAACCCTAACCCTAACCCTAACCCT